>NC_134688.1:67089840-67132340 GCF_050947455.1 Rhinoderma darwinii
GAAAGTCTCAGCCCCAGCGTACAATGTTTTCAGCCAATTCACAAACCCCCCAGGCAGACCGTATCTCAAAAGGGTGGACCAGAGATACTCATGATCAACTCTGTCAAACGCTTTTGCCTGATCCAAAGACAGCATGTACCCCTTCCAGTGCCCAGCTCTGCCCTGTTCCACCGCCTCCCTGACACCCAGGACAGCACTAAAGGTGCTTCGACCTGGGACAGTGCAGTGCTGGACTCCCGAGAGGAGCTGTGGTGCAAACTCGACCAACCTGTTAAACAGTACTTTTGCCAGAATCTTCCGGTCCGTATTGAGAAGCGCTATGGGACGCCAGTTCTCAATACGGGACGGATCTTTACCCTTTGACAGCAGGATCAAGGCTGACCTACCCATTGACTTTGGCAGAGCGCCCGAGGATAGGCACTCATTAAAAACCCCAGTCAAGAGGGGAATCAAAGCTTCCCCAAAGGTCTTATAGAACTCGGACGTTAAGCCATCCGGTCCCGGCGATTTCTTAAGAGCTAACCCTTCAATCGCCCTCTTTACTTCCTCTTCCTTGATTTCCTCTGTCAAAAACGCCAAGAGAGGGGCTTATCCTTGGCTCCGGAATGGTTTCAGCCAGGAAAGCCGACATTTTGCCTCGATCTAGTTCCTTCCTACTCAAGAGGTGTGAGTAGAAAGATCTGACCACCTCCAGGATCCCTGATTTGGACCTGTTCAGGGATCCCGTACTATCAATCAGTCCTGCCACATATTTGCAATCCACTGACATCCTACAGTTTTTGTAAGGGTCGGGCGAGCGATACCTCCCGAAGTCCCTCTCAAAAACCAAGGACGTGTGCCTATCATACTGACACCTCTTAAGCAAGGACTTCACACAGGAGATATCCTTGCGGCTACCTCCTGTCGAGACAAGCTGCTCGAGTTTCCTTCTTAGGTCCTGGTACAGACAGTGTCCGGCCAGGCTCCTAAAGTTGGAAAGCTGGCGGAAGAATTTTGCCGCACGTTTCTTGAGCATCTCCCACCACTCTGACTTACTGTTACAAAGGCCCAAAAGAGGTACCTGGCTCTGCAGAAAATCCTCGAAGGACTGTCTGACTTCCGCTTCTTCCAGGAGTGCCGAATTCAATCTCCAAAAGCCCCTTCCCATCCGATGGGTCTCTGCAACGTTCAAAGAAAAAACAATTAAACAGTGATCGGAGAATTCTACCTCCTCAACCACAAGTGGCGAGAAGACAGCCTCCCCCTTCAAATAAAACCTGTCTATTCTAGATCTAATCTGACTACCCCTATGGTATGTGTAACCACTGTGGTCCGGGGTGTGCCTGATGTGGACATCCTCCAGACGAGCCTCACTAACTATGCTATTTAAAGCGACGCTGTCATAACCCAGCCTGTCTTTGGAGCCCCTCCGGTCCTTCTGCCTCACAACTGTGTTGAAGTCTCCTCCAAAGACCACCTGACGGCTGGTAAAAAGAAAAGGCTTGATCTTCATAAAGAGGCATTTGCGGTCCCACTTGGTTTGCGGACCGTAGATGTTTATGAGCCTAAGCTCTTGCCCCCTCATGAAGACGTCCAAGACCAGACACCTCCCCATTTCTACCTCGATCACTCGTCGGCATTTTACCTCTGTTGTCCTGAAAAGGACAGCCACTCCGCTATACGGCTCGGCCGCAAGAGACCAGTAAGATGGCCCGTGCCTCCACTCCCTTCTGGCCTTATGCACTGATGCCAGGTCTGGCACCCTGGTCTCCTGCAAAAATAAAACATCGGCCTCAACCCGGCCGAGAAAATCAAAGGCCGTGAATCTGGCCGCATCTGACCTAATGCTGGCGACATTAATACTCGCCAGGGTCAACGGAGTAGGTACCGCCATCAAGAGTGATCGAGTTCGACCGCTAGCTTCTTCCCTCCCCCAGTTAGCCCGTCGCTATCTGGGTCCGGGGAATCTTCGTTGCCTCTCTTGAGACTTACACCCGAGAGATCCATATCCTTAGCCAAGTCTTTCACCTCTGGAACCAAAAGAGTAGAGAGTGAGTCCACAACATTACAAACAATATTTACACTCCCATCACCCGTCACCACCCCCGTTTCCCCACCCCCCCCTTTGTCCACTAGTGCCGTGACAACCCCCTCCCCAGGCATTTGGCCTACTACCTGGCTCGAGGGTCCAGCACCTCCCGAAGGACCCGACCTTCGCGCCGATACCTCACCTCCGCCCTCCTCTTCTTCCGAAGAGGAGGAGATGTCCTCCCGAAGGGCTTGGTACCGGTTGGAGAGCCCTATCAGGGGGGAGCCAGTCAAGCCCTCCTTTGGGATCTGGCCGGTCTTGGATGTTTTTAATTTAGGAGCCCTGGTTTTGCATAGGGTCTTCCTACCAGTGTCCTCTCTTTTGTCTTGCCCCCTCACTTCGTCCTCGTCCAAACTTCCATAGTACGAGGACCCACTAGAGGGGGCTTCTCCTCTCCTCCTCACCAGTCTCCTGATCTCCTCCTCTACCCCACCGTCCCCAAGGGCCTCCGCAGACATACCAGCCTCCTGAGGGACGGCAGACTGAACCCCATGGCTTTGGGGCCCCCCCTGCTCCCTCTCAAGTCGGCGGCACTCCTGCCTCTTCAGTTTAGAAGAAGGCAGGGTCCTTACCTTCCTCGACCCTATCACCTCTCCATCCTCCCCAGCCCCCTCCCCAGCGACACCATCACCACGACCACTGCCACTGGCCAGGCTAGGCGCCACCGGGTTGAAGACCAGGTTGGCGAAGGAGCGCGGACAGCGGCTAAAGGGGTGACCTAGGTCACCACACAGGTTACACCTAATGTCCTTACAAGTGGCGGCAAGATGGCCCAAAGCCCCACACAGCGCACACCTCCTCTCCTTACACTGTGCGCTAAAGTGTGTGGGGCTGCCGCACTTATGACAGACCTTCGGCTGCCCCTGGTAAAAGACCAGGATCCTGTCCCTCCCCAAGAAAGCAGAGGAGGGCATGTGGGACACCGAGTTCCCCTGGACCTTTAACTTCACGGAAAAGGTCCAGGCACCAGACCAAATCCCGTGTTCGTCCCGATTTTTTTGGGGCATTCCTTTGACCTCGCCATACCTCTCCACCCAGGTCATTATATCCATGCAAGAGAGTGACTCATTACTAGTCAAAATGGTCACTCTCTTGATGACCTCACTCTGCCTTGAAACGGCCTGAACGGCGAAACCCTGCCACTGGGGCAATGCCCGTGCCAGCTCATGACGGGACCAGAAGGATTCCAACCCCTCTGCCGTCATGAAGCTGACATCGAACACCGAGGTGCCGTAGGGATGGATCAGGGCATAGATATCATTAGCCCTAAATCCCATCTCCAGGAGCAGCTCCACAACCCCAGATCTTGGGGGGCTAGCTTCCTTACCGACCCACCGGAGACGGGCCACATTCCTGCGGACACCCCCGGGTCCCCCTGTCGGAAGAGACAACACTGGTGGTCCCTTCCCTTGGTTTTCTCGGAAGGCAGCCTGTCCGTACTTCTCGTACCAGAAAGACAGGTCAACCTGCTCACCCCCTATTTGGACAGAGCTCTCGCCTTTCCTAAGGGCCTCCGCAAGGCGCCGTTGCAAGTTACCATGCACGGCACCCGCGGACAAAGGGGCACTCGGGCCCGCTGCGGCTGCAGCATAGGACCTTCCCACCTGTACAGCTCCCGGAGCCCCAGTAGACACTTTGACAACAGGCGCCCCACTTTCCAGTGAGCCCCCCCTTGGGCTAACCTCCATCAATCCCCCTTCCGGGCCATCTCCGGGAGCTGCATCCACCTCCTGTAATTCCATATGCTCCTCACCCCCATTCAAAATCATACCCCAATTTACACCCCCATCCACACCATTTACACCCCCATCCACACCATTTACACCATTTACATCTCCCAACCCCTCTCCCACCTTTATTTCTTCCCCAGAAACATTCCCCCCACCATCTTCCATCACAATTGAATTTTCACTTTTTTCACCCCCATTCACACCACATGCGTTTTTGCATGCGTTTTTTCCTGCAGGCGCGTTTTCCTGCCTGCAGGACTCTTTCACCCTTGCTGAGCCAGCCAAAATGTCAAAATTTGTTTCCCTGGTTGCTTCCTCCTCCACCGGGCGCAACTTTGCAGGGGAAAGCACCACTCTGGGCACCAACTTGTTCTCCCCCAAGGGGATACACATAGCGCCCGTGCCCAACTGCTTGGGACCGAGCACTACATTCTTATTTGCCACCAAACTGTCCGGCCTCTCAGCCAGTCTCGCCACCGCACTGCTACCGCCACTAGATCTGGCGGCAGCAGTGCCACTGATCTTCGGAACCTGCCCAGCGGGAGGGCTACACATAATCTCCCCTCCGTCAGACCCCCGATCCACTGCAGGATCAGGAGTGGGCTGACCAGAGGGGTTTGCAATGGCATCCCGGGGGACAGAGAGTACATCGGGCTTACAAAGGGGTACAAACACAAGACGCTCCTCCATGATTGGAGTCTTACCTGCCTTCTCTGCCTTCCGCCTCCTTCTCCTTTCGGCCTTGCTAGACAGGTCGTCCGACACCGGATCCCCTCCGAATGTAAAATCCCCGAAGTTCACCGGTGGAGACTGTACCTGCCTAGTCCTGGCCGTCAGGAGTCCCCCGGGACCACCACTGCGTCCGGTCTCCTCCGACTCTGACCATGACTCCCCTGAGTCCTCGGAACTGCTCAGCGACACGAGGACACCCGATGGTCGGTGCCTCGCTCCATCACGCACTTTTAATTCAGGCTTCACAGCACGCTCCCGCTGTGCACAAGGGAGGCTGCCCTCTGATACCTGGCTGCACTCAGACACCTGTGCCTCGCTTCCTCCCTGCTTGATTGAGGCCGACTCAGGGATTAACTCCTCGCTTGCCTCCTGGCCTGCGTCTTGGGCTGATTCCTGGGCCGATTCCTGGCCCTGTTCCAATGCTCTTTTCCCCAGAGACTTTTTCCATCTTAACAGTCTCTGGCGAAAACTCCCTGAGGAATGCAAAATCAAGTCCAGCCTGGTCTCCAGGAAGCTTATACGCTCCTTCAGCTCCTTTATCTTTTTTGAAATTGCCGGTCTTTTGTTCTTTGAACAGTGATCCGCGCGATACCGCTGATCAGCGAGAGACTGCTTCAGGGCCAGTCTCTCCTCCTCTGAAGCCATGTACAGGCTCGTGACTGCCGTTACCCTTTGCCGGAACTGCTGTTGCGGCTCCCTCGGGGCTAATACCGGCCAGTCCTCGAGCCGGCACTCGAGGTCCTCCATATCCAGGATTTCGCCTAGTGCCCCGTGCGACACCACGGAGCACCAGACAGTCTCCGACATACCCGGCACCTCTCGTCCGCTCTCTTTCCTGTCACTCCTTTCACCGGCGGCATCCACCGCCGCGAGCTTTGCTCCCGCCATTGTGTCGGCTGCTGCTGCGGACCTCTCCGTCCTTCCTCTAGTCCGACTCACTGTGTCTGAGGCGATTGGAGCCTCCACGTCCCCGCGGCTGTGCTGGCTCAAATCTTCATTGGAGCCGCCGCTCCTCAAGCACATCCTCCCTGACCGTCGCAGCACGCCGGCTGTCTCCTCCATCCTGCGGTCGTTCTCCCGCCCGACCTCGGCGGCCAGTGCGTCCTCCTCCCGTCTCGCACCTGGCTCTGGGGTCTCTCCCCAGGACCCCACTCCTCCTGGGAAAGGAGTGGGGACCCTGCCTGGAACTCCAGCCGGATCCAGCAAGGGTTTTTCGGCTTAATGTGAAAAAGCAGCACAAACACTTTTCTCACACCTCTCCCCTCAGGGAGCAAGCCTGTTCTGACACCAGCACACACAAACTCCTCCTCTTCCCGTGGCTGCTGGCACCAGTCTTGCCCTCCAATGGATCCTCGTTAAAGGATTTAAAGTGTACTCATTCCAATTACAGAGCCTCGAAAGAGTCCTGTATTGTTATTTTTCGTCACTACCTCCCCGGGTCGGGAGTGGGTAATTTGCGCGCCTGCTGCCTTCCTTGGATGTGGTAGCCGTTTCTCAGGCTCCCTCTCCGGAATCGAACCCTGATTCCCCGTTACCCGTGGTCACCATGGTAAGCGCAAAAAGTACCATCGAAAGTTGATAGGGCAGACGTCCGAATGTATCGTCGCCGTCACGGGGACGTGCGATCGGCCCGAGGTTATCTAGAGTCACCAGAGCGGCCGGGGAGAGCGTAGGGAGGGCCGGAGCCCGACCCCACCGCCCAAGCCCTCGGATTGGTTTTGGTCCTATAAATGCACGCGTTCCGGGTGGTCAGCGCTCGTAGGCATGTATTAGCTCTAGAATTACCACAGTTATCCAAGTAACGGTTGGAGCGATCAAAGGAACCATAACTGATTTAATGAGCCATTCGCAGTTTCACTGTACCGGCCGTGTGTACTTACACGTGCATGGCTTAATCTTGGAGACAAGCATATGCTACTGGCAGGATCAACCAGGTAGTCCCCCCTTCCATCGAAGTGCTGAGACTACCTTCATTTATTGCGCTCGGGAGGTGGGCGGCCTCGCAGTGCCAGGGGGACAAGACGACTTTCCAAGGCAGCAGAGAAAGTCCAGGACCTTTGCAGAGAATAGGTCAACCAAGAGCCCCGCGGGAGGTCGCAGCTGGCTGCCAACTTGGTACCGGTACAACCTGGTCACCGCTCGGAAGCGGCCCAGGTCTGCAGGACATGGGTTGGCATAACTGCTACGACGCGCCCCAGGACAATCCCGGCTACCTGCTCTCACCGACGGCCCAGCTCGAAACCTGCCGAGCAGGAGGACACCTTCAAACAACCGACCCCCCTTCCAAGGCATCGGAAGACAGTCGAGGACACATGGAAAGAGAGCAACCAAGAGCCCCGTTGTTGGACGCAGATTGGCACTGAGACCGCAACCAGGTTTCGCGACCACATAAATGTAAGTCAACCGGGGTGTTCAATATGCCACTGTGACGCTTCAGGACAGTCCGGGCTACATACTCTCACCGCGGGCCAGCTCTCAACCTGCCGAGGAGGAGGATGCCTTCAAACAACCGACCGACCCTTCCAAGGCATCGGAAGACATTCGAGGACACATGGAAAGAGAGCAACCAAGAGCCCCGTTGTTGGACGCAGATTGGCACTGAGACCGCAACCAGGTTTCGCGACCACATAAATGTAAGTCAACCGGGGTGTTCAATATGCCACTGTGACGCTTCAGGACAGTCCGGGCTACATACTCTCACCGCGGGCCAGCTCTCAACCTGCCGAGGAGGAGGATGTCTTCAAACAACCGACCGACCCTTCCAAGGCATCGGAAGACATTCGAGGACACATGGAAAGAGAGCAACCAAGAGCCCCGTTGTTGGACGCAGATTGGCACTGAGACCGCAACCAGGTTTCGCGACCACATAAATGTAAGTCAACCGGGGTGTTCAATATGCCACTGTGACGCTTCAGGACAGTCCGGGCTACATACTCTCACCGCGGCCCAGCTCGCAACCTGCCGAGATGGAGGACGCCTACGAAGACCGGTCGGTCGGTCGGGGCAGAATCGTAAGTCGAGGACCTGTTTAGAGAGAGCCCAACATAGAGCCGAGAAGATGGAGCGCGCTCATCGTCCCTAACCCTTACCAGTAAGGTATCAAGGACCAGGCTTAGGTAATATGGGACAAAGGCAACGGCAACCTCGACAATCCGGGTTAACTGCTCTCACCGGCGGCCCAGCTCGCAACCTGCCGAGATGGAGGACGCCTACGAAGACCGGTCGGTCGGTCGGGGCAGAATCGTAAGTCGAGGACCTGTTTAGAGAGAGCCCAACATAGAGCCGAGAAGATGGAGCGCGCTCATCGTCCCTAACCCTTACCAGTAAGGTATCAAGGACCAGGCTTAGGTAATATGGGACAAAGGCAACGGCAACCTCGACAATCCGGGTTAACTGCTCTCACCGGCGGCCCAGCTCGCAACCTGCCGAGATGGAGGACGCCTACGAAGACCGGTCGGTCGGTCGGGGCAGAATCGTAAGTCGAGGACCTGTTTAGAGAGAGCCCAACATAGAGCCGAGAAGATGGAGCGCGCTCATCGTCCCTAACCCTTACCAGTAAGGTATCAAGGACCAGGCTTAGGTAATATGGGACAAAGGCAACGGCAACCTCGACAATCCGGGTTAACTGCTCTCACCGACGGCCCAGCTCGCAACCTGCCGAGATGAAGGATGCCTACGAAGACCGGTCGGTCTTAAGTCGAGGACCTGTTTAGAGAGAGCCCAACATAGAGCCGAGAAGATGGAGCGCGCTCAGCGTCCCTAACCCTTACCAGTAAGGTAACAAGGACCAGGCTTAGGTAATATGGGACAAAGGCAACAACAACCTCGACAATCCGGGTTAACTGCTCTCTCTGGCGGCCCAGCTCGCAAAGTGCCGAGGAGGACGCCTTTGTCGCCCACGGGGAACCGAGGCCGCTTTCCCGGCGGCTTAGCGGCTCCACATGGGATGGGGCCGCCCCCCTCCGGAGAGGGGGGGAGGGAAGCCACCGTGGAGCCGCGTGTGGCTTGCATGCGGGAGCCACGCCGACACTTCCAGCCTCGGGCGAGGCGGAAGACGGCTTTGGACTACTTGCGAAAAACAACCGTGCCCCATGCGCGGGTGCGCCTGGGAGCACCTCGGCTAGAGAGGCCCTTGCGAGCAGCGGACATACGGGGGCGGTCACTGCCTCCCCGTCGTTTAAAGCTTTCTCTCGCGCCTCGGGCTCCGGCGACACCAGCACACTCTCGGACGCCTTTTAGAGTGATAGAAGCAGCACTGAGCAAACGCACCTCGCGGGAGCGAGAGGTACCGGCGCCCGCCTTAGCAGGACCGCCGGGCTTTTTGGGACACCGGCCGTAGGTGGCCGGGGGCGAAACAGACCCGGACGGTGTGGGAGGAAGACGCGCTCGCCGTAACCGACAGTGCTCCAAAGCACTGCCGAGCGAGTGGTCCCTCCGCCGCCGGGTCGCGGGGAGCCAGATCGATCTGAGGAGTCTTGGACAAATTCCAAAGACTCAAACGGCGCGGGAGCACGTGCTCCTCTCACAGCTTAACGACAGGTGGCCGAGGCCGACGGGGACTTCCAGGTGGCCAGCATGACGTGCCACTACATACCGGTCACACCATGGAAGTCCTTCTCGGCCACAAACGGTTAGGACTTCCCGCTAGGAAGAACCGTAGGGACTTGGAACGCGGAGCAGAAATGCCCTCTCACAGGATTTCAGGTGAAGGAGATATTCGCACCCCTAAAAGTGTCACCACCTCAAATACACCGGGGTAAGGTGCCAACTTACCCGGGCTCCTGGAACTGCTGCCCGGCTGAAGCCCAAAATAAAAACCTCATAGGGTTTTTCCTCCAAAACGTCAATGAAGACAGACCTGCCAGCCAGGCCGACGGGGACTTCCAGGAGGCCGGCATGACGTGCCACTACATACCGGTCACACCATGGAAGTCCTTCTCGGGTTGGACCAGGTGCAGCTCCCGCTAGAACGTGCAGCACGTCCTCCTTCACGGTACTCTCGGTTGGACTCGCCAACGTGGCCGAGCTCCTACAACTGCTGGTCGGCCTGGGACTCCAGAAAGAATGCACCAAAGTTCTTTCGTGGAAGTCCAGGTGCACCGGACCGACCAGCCAACGAGGCCGACGGGGACTTCCAGGTGGCCGGCATGACGTGCCACTACATACCGGTCACACCATGGAAGTCCTTCTCGGCCACAAACGGTTAGGACTTCCCGCTAGGAAGAACCGTAGGGACTTGGAACGCGGAGCAGAAATGCCCTCTCACAGGATTTCAGGTGAAGGAGATATTCGCACCCCTAAAAGTGTCACCACCTCAAATACACCGGGGTAAGGTGCCAACTTACCCGGGCTCCTGGAACTGCTGCCCGGCTGAAGCCCAAAATAAAAACCTCATAGGGTTTTTCCTCCAAAACGTCAATGAAGACAGACCTGCCAGCCAGGCCGACGGGGACTTCCAGGAGGCCGGCATGACGTGCCACTACATACCGGTCACACCATGGAAGTCCTTCTCGGGTTGGACCAGGTGCAGCTCCCGCTAGAACGTGCAGCACGTCCTCCTTCACGGTACTCTCGGTTGGACTCGCCAACGTGGCCGAGCTCCTACAACTGCTGGTCGGCCTGGGTCTCCAGAAAGAATGCACCAAAGTTCTTTCGTGGAAGTCCAGGTGCACCGGACCGACCAGCCAACGAGGCCGACGGGGACTTCCAGGAGGCCGGCATGACGTGCCACTACATACCGGTCACACCATGGAAGTCCTTCTCGGCCACAAACGGTTAGGACTTCCCGCTAGGAAGAACCGTAGGGACTTGGAACGCGGAGCAGAAATGCCCTCTCACAGGATTTCAGGTGAAGGAGATATTCGCACCCCTAAAAGTGTCACCACCTCAAATACACCGGGGTAAGGTGCCAACTTACCCGGGCTCCTGGAACTGCTGCCCGGCTGAAGCCCAAAATAAAAACCTCATAGGGTTTTTCCTCCAAAACGTCAATGAAGACAGACCTGCCAGCCAGGCCGACGGGGACTTCCAGGAGGCCGGCATGACGTGCCACTACATACCGGTCACACCATGGAAGTCCTTCTCGGGTTGGACCAGGTGCAGCTCCCGCTAGAACGTGCAGCACGTCCTCCTTCACGGTACTCTCGGTTGGACTCGCCAACGTGGCCGAGCTCCTACAACTGCTGGTCGGCCTGGGACTCCAGAAAGAATGCACCAAAGTTCTTTCGTGGAAGTCCAGGTGCACCGGACCGACCAGCCAACGAGGCCGACGGGGACTTCCAGGTGGCCGGCATGACGTGCCACTACATACCGGTCACACCATGGAAGTCCTTCTCGGCCACAAACGGTTAGGACTTCCCGCTAGGAAGAACCGTAGGGACTTGGAACGCGGAGCAGAAATGCCCTCTCACAGGATTTCAGGTGAAGGAGATATTCGCACCCCTAAAAGTGTCACCACCTCAAATACACCGGGGTAAGGTGCCAACTTACCCGGGCTCCTGGAACTGCTGCCCGGCTGAAGCCCAAAATAAAAACCTCATAGGGTTTTTCCTCCAAAACGTCAATGAAGACAGACCTGCCAGCCAGGCCGACGGGGACTTCCAGGAGGCCGGCATGACGTGCCACTACATACCGGTCACACCATGGAAGTCCTTCTCGGGTTGGACCAGGTGCAGCTCCCGCTAGAACGTGCAGCACGTCCTCCTTCACGGTACTCTCGGTTGGACTCGCCAACGTGGCCGAGCTCCTACAACTGCTGGTCGGCCTGGGACTCCAGAAAGAATGCACCAAAGTTCTTTCGTGGAAGTCCAGGTGCACCGGACCGACCAGCCAACGAGGCCGACGGGGACTTCCAGGAGGCCGGCATGACGTGCCACTACATACCGGTCACACCATGGAAGTCCTTCTCGGCCACAAACGGTTAGGACTTCCCGCTAGGAAGAACCGTAGGGACTTGGAACGCGGAGCAGAAATGCCCTCTCACAGGATTTCAGGTGAAGGAGATATTCGCACCCCTAAAAGTGTCACCACCTCAAATACACCGGGGTAAGGTGCCAACTTACCCGGGCTCCTGGAACTGCTGCCCGGCTGAAGCCCAAAATAAAAACCTCATAGGGTTTTTCCTCCAAAACGTCAATGAAGACAGACCTGCCAGCCAGGCCGACGGGGACTTCCAGGAGGCCGGCATGACGTGCCACTACATACCGGTCACACCATGGAAGTCCTTCTCGGGTTGGACCAGGTGCAGCTCCCGCTAGAACGTGCAGCACGTCCTCCTTCACGGTACTCTCGGTTGGACTCGCCAACGTGGCCGAGCTCCTACAACTGCTGGTCGGCCTGGGACTCCAGAAAGAATGCACCAAAGTTCTTTCGTGGAAGTCCAGGTGCACCGGACCGACCAGCCAACGAGGCCGACGGGGACTTCCAGGTGGCCGGCATGACGTGCCACTACATACCGGTCACACCATGGAAGTCCTTCTCGGCCACAAACGGTTAGGACTTCCCGCTAGGAAGAACCGTAGGGACTTGGAACGCGGAGCAGAAATGCCCTCTCACAGGATTTCAGGTGAAGGAGATATTCGCACCCCTAAAAGTGTCACCACCTCAAATACACCGGGGTAAGGTGCCAACTTACCCGGGCTCCTGGAACTGCTGCCCGGCTGAAGCCCAAAATAAAAACCTCATAGGGTTTTTCCTCCAAAACGTCAATGAAGACAGACCTGCCAGCCAGGCCGACGGGGACTTCCAGGAGGCCGGCATGACGTGCCACTACATACCGGTCACACCATGGAAGTCCTTCTCGGGTTGGACCAGGTGCAGCTCCCGCTAGAACGTGCAGCACGTCCTCCTTCACGGTACTCTCGGTTGGACTCGCCAACGTGGCCGAGCTCCTACAACTGCTGGTCGGCCTGGGACTCCAGAAAGAATGCACCAAAGTTCTTTCGTGGAAGTCCAGGTGCACCGGACCGACCAGCCAACGAGGCCGACGGGGACTTCCAGGTGGCCGGCATGACGTGCCACTACATACCGGTCACACCATGGAAGTCCTTCTCGGCCACAAACGGTTAGGACTTCCCGCTAGGAAGAACCGTAGGGACTTGGAACGCGGAGCAGAAATGCCCTCTCACAGGATTTCAGGTGAAGGAGATATTCGCACCCCTAAAAGTGTCACCACCTCAAATACACCGGGGTAAGGTGCCAACTTACCCGGGCTCCTGGAACTGCTGCCCGGCTGAAGCCCAAAATAAAAACCTCATAGGGTTTTTCCTCCAAAACGTCAATGAAGACAGACCTGCCAGCCAGGCCGACGGGGACTTCCAGGAGGCCGGCATGACGTGCCACTACATACCGGTCACACCATGGAAGTCCTTCTCGGGTTGGACCAGGTGCAGCTCCCGCTAGAACGTGCAGCACGTCCTCCTTCACGGTACTCTCGGTTGGACTCGCCAACGTGGCCGAGCTCCTACAACTGCTGGTCGGCCTGGGACTCCAGAAAGAATGCACCAAAGTTCTTTCGTGGAAGTCCAGGTGCACCGGACCGACCAGCCAACGAGGCCGACGGGGACTTCCAGGTGGCCGGCATGACGTGCCACTACATACCGGTCACACCATGGAAGTCCTTCTCGGCCACAAACGGTTAGGACTTCCCGCTAGGAAGAACCGTAGGGACTTGGAACGCGGAGCAGAAATGCCCTCTCACAGGATTTCAGGTGAAGGAGATATTCGCACCCCTAAAAGTGTCACCACCTCAAATACACCGGGGTAAGGTGCCAACTTACCCGGGCTCCTGGAACTGCTGCCCGGCTGAAGCCCAAAATAAAAACCTCATAGGGTTTTTCCTCCAAAACGTCAATGAAGACAGACCTGCCAGCCAGGCCGACGGGGACTTCCAGGAGGCCGGCATGACGTGCCACTACATACCGGTCACACCATGGAAGTCCTTCTCGGGTTGGACCAGGTGCAGCTCCCGCTAGAACGTGCAGCACGTCCTCCTTCACGGTACTCTCGGTTGGACTCGCCAACGTGGCCGAGCTCCTACAACTGCTGGTCGGCCTGGGACTCCAGAAAGAATGCACCAAAGTTCTTTCGTGGAAGTCCAGGTGCACCGGACCGACCAGCCAACGAGGCCGACGGGGACTTCCAGGAGGCCGGCATGACGTGCCACTACATACCGGTCACACCATGGAAGTCCTTCTCGGCCACAAACGGTTAGGACTTCCCGCTAGGAAGAACCGTAGGGACTTGGAACGCGGAGCAGAAATGCCCTCTCACAGGATTTCAGGTGAAGGAGATATTCGCACCCCTAAAAGTGTCACCACCTCAAATACACCGGGGTAAGGTGCCAACTTACCCGGGCTCCTGGAACTGCTGCCCGGCTGAAGCCCAAAATAAAAACCTCATAGGGTTTTTCCTCCAAAACGTCAATGAAGACAGACCTGCCAGCCAGGCCGACGGGGACTTCCAGGAGGCCGGCATGACGTGCCACTACATACCGGTCACACCATGGAAGTCCTTCTCGGGTTGGACCAGGTGCAGCTCCCGCTAGAACGTGCAGCACGTCCTCCTTCACGGTACTCTCGGTTGGACTCGCCAACGTGGCCGAGCTCCTACAACTGCTGGTCGGCCTGGGACTCCAGAAAGAATGCACCAAAGTTCTTTCGTGGAAGTCCAGGTGCACCGGACCGACCAGCCAACGAGGCCGACGGGGACTTCCAGGAGGCCGGCATGACGTGCCACTACATACCGGTCACACCATGGAAGTCCTTCTCGGCCACAAACGGTTAGGACTTCCCGCTAGGAAGAACCGTAGGGACTTGGAACGCGGAGCAGAAATGCCCTCTCACAGGATTTCAGGTGAAGGAGATATTCGCACCCCTAAAAGTGTCACCACCTCAAATACACCGGGGTAAGGTGCCAACTTACCCGGGCTCCTGGAACTGCTGCCCGGCTGAAGCCCAAAATAAAAACCTCATAGGGTTTTTCCTCCAAAACGTCAATGAAGACAGACCTGCCAGCCAGGCCGACGGGGACTTCCAGGAGGCCGGCATGACGTGCCACTACATACCGGTCACACCATGGAAGTCCTTCTCGGGTTGGACCAGGTGCAGCTCCCGCTAGAACGTGCAGCACGTCCTCCTTCACGGTACTCTCGGTTGGACTCGCCAACGTGGCCGAGCTCCTACAACTGCTGGTCGGCCTGGGACTCCAGAAAGAATGCACCAAAGTTCTTTCGTGGAAGTCCAGGTGCACCGGACCGACCAGCCAACGAGGCCGACGGGGACTTCCAGGTGGCCGGCATGACGTGCCACTACATACCGGTCACACCATGGAAGTCCTTCTCGGCCACAAACGGTTAGGACTTCCCGCTAGGAAGAACCGTAGGGACTTGGAACGCGGAGCAGAAATGCCCTCTCACAGGATTTCAGGTGAAGGAGATATTCGCACCCCTAAAAGTGTCACCACCTCAAATACACCGGGGTAAGGTGCCAACTTACCCGGGCTCCTGGAACTGCTGCCCGGCTGAAGCCCAAAATAAAAACCTCATAGGGTTTTTCCTCCAAAACGTCAATGAAGACAGACCTGCCAGCCAGGCCGACGGGGACTTCCAGGAGGCCGGCATGACGTGCCACTACATACCGGTCACACCATGGAAGTCCTTCTCGGGTTGGACCAGGTGCAGCTCCCGCTAGAACGTGCAGCACGTCCTCCTTCACGGTACTCTCGGTTGGACTCGCCAACGTGGCCGAGCTCCTACAACTGCTGGTCGGCCTGGGACTCCAGAAAGAATGCACCAAAGTTCTTTCGTGGAAGTCCAGGTGCACCGGACCGACCAGCCAACGAGGCCGACGGGGACTTCCAGGAGGCCGGCATGACGTGCCACTACATACCGGTCACACCATGGAAGTCCTTCTCGGCCACAAAACGGTTAGGACTTCCCGCTAGGAAGAACCGTAGGGACTTGGAACGCGGAGCAGAAATGCCCTCTCACAGGATTTCAGGTGAAGGAGATATTCGCACCCCTAAAAGTGTCACCACCTCAAATACACCGGGGTAAGGTGCCAACTTACCCGGGCTCCTGGAACTGCTGCCCGGCTGAAGCCCAAAATAAAAACCTCATAGGGTTTTTCCTCCAAAACGTCAATGAAGACAGACCTGCCAGCCAGGCCGACGGGGACTTCCAGGAGGCCGGCATGACGTGCCACTACATACCGGTCACACCATGGAAGTCCTTCTCGGGTTGGACCAGGTGCAGCTCCCGCTAGAACGTGCAGCACGTCCTCCTTCACGGTACTCTCGGTTGGACTCGCCAACGTGGCCGAGCTCCTACAACTGCTGGTCGGCCTGGGACTCCAGAAAGAATGCACCAAAGTTCTTTCGTGGAAGTCCAGGTGCACCGGACCGACCAGCCAACGAGGCCGACGGGGACTTCCAGGAGGCCGGCATGACGTGCCACTACATACCGGTCACACCATGGAAGTCCTTCTCGGCCACAAACGGTTAGGACTTCCCGCTAGGAAGAACCGTAGGGACTTGGAACGCGGAGCAGAAATGCCCTCTCACAGGATTTCAGGTGAAGGAGATATTTGCACCCCTAAAAGTGTCACCACCTCAAATACACCGGGGTAAGGTGCCAAAGTACCCGGGCTCCTGGAACTGCTGCCCGGCTGAGGCCCAAAATAAAAACCTCATAGGGTTTTTTCTCCAAAACGTCAATGAAGACAGACCTGCGAGCGAGGCCGACCGGGACTTCCAGGAGGCCGGCAGGAGGTGTCACTACCTACCGGTCACACCATGGAAGTCCTTCCCGGCTTGGAACGGGAGCAGCTCCCGTTTGTACTTCCTATTTCACGGCTTTCGGTAGGAGTTGCCGAGGTGGCCGAGCTCCTGCAACTGCAGGTCGGCTTGGGACTTCAGAAAATACCATAAAAAAAAAAAGTTTTTTTTATTATGAAGGTAAAACACACAGCGGGACCGAGACGCGAGCCAGGCCGACGGGGACTTCCAGGAGGTCGGCATGAGGTGGCCGCGCCTACCGCTCTTGCCCTGGAAGTCCGCCGAGGACCGCAGGGCGCTACGGAGCTCGTACACTGCTGCCCCCGGGCTGGCACGGCTTCCCCATGGCTCCTCTATCCCCCCACGGGTGCAATAGGCAGGCACACGCCGCTCGTACACCGAGGTGGCTCCCGGCCGCTTTCGGTAGGAGTCACCGAGGTGGCCTTGCTCGTGCAAATGCAGGTGGGCTTGGGGCTTCCGAAAATACCATAAAAAAAAAAAGATTTTTTTATTAAGAAGGTAAAAAAAAAAACAGCGGGACCGACCCGCGAGCTAGGCCGACGGGGACTTCCAGGAGGTCGGCATGAGGTGGAGGCTCCTACCGCTCTTGCCCTGGAAGTCCGCAGAGGACCGCGGGCGCTGTGGAGCTCCCACAAGGAAGCTGCCGGCATGCAGCAGCTCCCACGGGGCCCCTCTATCCCCCCACGGGTGCAATAGGCAGGCACACGCCGCTCATACTCGGAGATGGCTCCCGGCCGCTTTCGGTAGGAGTCACCGAGGTGGCCAGGCTCGTGCAACTCCAGGTGGGCTTGGGACTTCAGAAAATGGCATAAAAAAAAAAAAAAATTTTTATTAAGAAGGTAAAAAAAAAACAGCGGGAACAACCCGCGAGCGAGGCCGACGGGGACATCCAGGGCAGCGGCGTGAGAGGGCGGCTTGGTGCCGCTATCTCCCTGGAAGCCGCATTCGGCCTAAGCAGGGAACGCCTCCCGCCCTCCTCTCGTCCTGGAAGTGTTGGACTTGGGGGGCGGAGCAAGTTCTCCCTCTCACAGTATTTCAGGCGTAGGAGATATTCACACCCCTAAAAGTGTCACCTCGCCAATTACACCGGTGGGAGGTGCCAAAATGCCCGGCCTCCTGGAACGGCTGCTTGGCTGAAGGCCAAAATAAAAACCTCATAGGGTTTTTTCTCCAAAACGTGAATGAAGACAGACACGCGAGCCAGGCCGAGGGGGAGTTCCAGGAGGTCGGCATGAGGTGGCCGCACCTACCGCTTGAGCCCTGGAAGTCCGTCGCGGACCGGAAGTGCATGTCGGGCGGGTGAACTACGGGACTCGCCGCGGGCGCTGTGGAGCTCCCACAAGGAAGCTGCCGGCATGTACAAGCTCCCACGGGGCCCCTCTATCCCCCCACGGGTGCAAAAGGCCGGCACACGCCGCTCATACGCGGAGCTGGCTCCCGGCCGCTGACATGCATCATTCGCGGACCGGAAGTGCTTGTCAGCCGGGTGGACACGACGGGACTCGCCACGGGCGAACCACAGCTCCCACAAGCTAGCTGCCGGTATGCACAAGCTCCTACGGGGCCCCTCTATCCCCCCACAGGTGCAATAGGCAGGCACACACCGCTCATACGCGGAGCTGGCTCCCCGAAGCTGACATGCATCATTGGCGGGGCGGAAGTGCTTGTCAGCCGGGTGGACACAACGGGACTCGCCACGGGCGAACCACAGCTCCCACAAGCAAGCTGCCGGTATGCACAAGCTCCTACGGGGCCCCTCTATCCCCCCACAGGTGCAATAGGCAGGCACACACCGCTCATACGCGGAGCTGGCTCCCCGAAGCTGACATGCATCATTGGCGGGGCGGAAGTGCTTGTCAGCCGGGTGGACACAACGGGACTCGCCACGGGCGAACCACAGCTCCCACAAGCAAGCTGCCGGTATGCACAAGCTCCTACGGGGCCCCTCTATCCCCCCACAGGTGCAATAGGCAGGCACACACCGCTCATACGCGGAGCTGGCTCCCCGAAGCTGACATGCATCATTGGCGGGGCGGAAGTGCTTGTCAGCCGGGTGGACACAACGGGACTCGCCACGGGCGAACCACAGCTCCCACAAGCAAGCTGCCGGTATGCACAAGCTCCTACGGGGCCCCTCTATCCCCCCACAGGTGCAATAGGCAGGCACACACCGCTCATACGCGGAGCTGGCTCCCCGAAGCTGACATGCATCATTGGCGGGGCGGAAGTGCTTGTCAGCCGGGTGGACACAACGGGACTCGCCACGGGCGAACCACAGCTCCCACAAGCAAGCTGCCGGTATGCACAAGCTCCTACGGGGCCCCTCTATCCCCCCACAGGTGCAATAGGCAGGCACACACCGCTCATACGCGGAGCTGGCTCCCCGAAGCTGACATGCATCATTGGCGGGGCGGAAGTGCTTGTCAGCCGGGTGGACACAACGGGACTCGCCACGGGCGAACCACAGCTCCCACAAGCAAGCTGCCGGTATGCACAAGCTCCTACGGGGCCCCTCTATCCCCCCACAGGTGCAATAGGCAGGCACACACCGCTCATACGCGGAGCTGGCTCCCCGAAGCTGACATGCATCATTGGCGGGGCGGAAGTGCTTGTCAGCCGGGTGGACACAACGGGACTCGCCACGGGCGAACCACAGCTCCCACAAGCAAGCTGCCGGTATGCACAAGCTCCTACGGGGCCCCTCTATCCCCCCACAGGTGCAATAGGCAGGCACACACCGCTCATACGCGGAGCTGGCTCCCCGAAGCTGACATGCATCATTGGCGGGGCGGAAGTGCTTGTCAGCCGGGTGGACACAACGGGACTCGCCACGGGCGAACCACAGCTCCCACAAGCAAGCTGCCGGTATGCACAAGCTCCTACGGGGCCCCTCTATCCCCCCACAGGTGCAATAGGCAGGCACACACCGCTCATACGCGGAGCTGGCTCCCCGAAGCTGACATGCATCATTGGCGGGGCGGAAGTGCTTGTCAGCCGGGTGGACACAACGGGACTCGCCACGGGCGAACCACAGCTCCCACAAGCAAGCTGCCGGTATGCACAAGCTCCTACGGGGCCCCTCTATCCCCCCACAGGTGCAATAGGCAGGCACACACCGCTCATACGCGGAGCTGGCTCCCCGAAGCTGACATGCATCATTGGCGGGGCGGAAGTGCTTGTCAGCCGGGTGGACACAACGGGACTCGCCACGGGCGAACCACAGCTCCCACAAGCTAGCTGCCGGTATGCACAAGCTCCTACGGGGCCCCTCTATCCCCCCACAGGTGCAATAGGCAGGCACACACCGCTCATACGCGGAGCTGGCTCCCCGAAGCTGACATGCATCATTGGCGGGGCGGAAGTGCTTGTCAGCCGGGTGGACACAACGGGACTCGCCACGGGCGAACCACAGCTCCCACAAGCAAGCTGCCGGCATGCACAAGCTCCTACGGGGCCCCTCTATCCCCCCACAGGTGCAATAGGCAGGCACACACCGCTCATACGCGGAGCTGGCTCCCCGAAGCTGACATGCATCATTGGCGGGGCGGAAGTGCTTGTCAGCCGGGTGGACACAACGGGACTCGCCACGGGCGAACCACAGCTCCCACAAGCAAGCTGCCAGTATGCACAAGCTCCTACGGGGCCCCTCTATCCCCCCACAGGTGCAATAGGCAGGCACACACCGCTCATACGCGGAGCTGGCTCCCCGAAGCTGACATGCATCATTGGCGGGGCGGAAGTGCTTGTCAGCCGGGTGGACACAACGGGACTCGCCACGGGCGAACCACAGCTCCCACAAGCTAGCTGCCGGTATGCACAAGCTCCTACGGGGCCCCTCTATCCCCCCACAGGTGCAATAGGCAGGCACACACCGCTCATACGCGGAGCTGGCTCCCCGAAGCTGACATGCATCATTGGCGGGGCGGAAGTGCTTGTCAGCCGGGTGGACACAACGGGACTCGCCACGGGCGAACCACAGCTCCCACAAGCAAGCTGCCAGTATGCACAAGCTCCTACGGGGCCCCTCTATCCCCCCACAGGTGCAATAGGCAGGCACACACCGCTCATACGCGGAGCTGGCTCCCCGAAGCTGACATGCATCATTGGCGGGGCGGAAGTGCTTGTCAGCCGGGTGGACACAACGGGACTCGCCACGGGCGAACCACAGCTCCCACAAGCTAGCTGCCGGTATGCACAAGCTCCTACGGGGCCCCTCTATCCCCCCACAGGTGCAATAGGCAGGCACACACCGCTCATACGCGGAGCTGGCTCCCCGAAGCTGACATGCATCATTGGCGGGGCGGAAGTGCTTGTCAGCCGGGTGGACACAACGGGACTCGCCGCGGGCGCTGCGGAGCTCGTACACGGCTGCCCCCGGGCTGGCACAGCTTCCCCATGGCTCCTCTATCCCTCCACGGCTGCAATAGGCAGGCACACACCGCTCATACACGGAGCTGGCTCCGGCCGCTTTCGGAAGGAGACGCCGACGTGGCCTTGCTCGTGCAACTCCAGGTGGGCTTGAGGCTTCCGAAAATGCAAAAAAAAAAAAAAGATTTTTTTATTAAGAAGGTAGAAAAATCAGCGGGACCGACCCGCGAGCGAGGCCGACGGGGACTTCCAGGAGGTCGGCATGAGGTGGCCGCGTCTACCGCTCGAAACCTGGAAGTCTGCAACGGGCGCTGCGGAGCTCGTACACGGCTGCCCCCGGTCTTGCACAGCTTCCCCATGGCTCCTCTATCCCCCCATGGGTGCAATATAAAAAAAAACAATTTTAGTCATTATTAACCTAGTTCGGTCCCCACCGTTACAGTCGGATGTCAGCTGTAAGATACAGCTGAGATCCGGTGATGATGGCACCGACTCAGCTTCTGAGCCGGTGCCAAACATTGTACGGCATTTTGCGGGAAGTCAATGCTTTCCAGGACGTACATATACGTCCAATGGCGGGAAGGGGTTAATAATGACTAAAATTGTTTTTTTTTATATTGCACCCATGGGGGGATAGAGGAGCCATGGGGAAGCTGTGCAAGACCGGGGGCAGCCGTGTACGAGCTCCGCAGCGCCCGTTGCAGACTTCCAGGTTTCGAGCGGTAGACGCGGCCACCTCATGCCGACCTCCTGGAAGTCCCCGTCGGCCTCGCTCGCGGGTCGGTCCCGCTGATTTTTCTACCTTCTTAATAAAAAAATCTTTTTTTTTTTTTTGCATTTTCGGAAGCCTCAAGCCCACCTGGAGTTGCACGAGCAAGGCCACGTCGGCGTCTCCTTCCGAAAGCGGCCGGAGCCAGCTCCGTGTATGAGCGGTGTGTGCCTGCCTATTGCAGCCGTGGAGGGATAGAGGAGCCATGGGGAAGCTGTGCCAGCCCGGGGGCAGCCGTGTACGAGCTCCGCAGCGCCCGCGGCGAGTCCCGTTGTGTCCACCCGGCTGACAAGCACTTCCGCCCCGCCAATGATGCATGTCAGCTTCGGGGAGCCAGCTCCGCGTATGAGCGGTGTGTGCCTGCCTATTGCACCTGTGGGGGGATAGAGGGGCCCCGTAGGAGCTTGTGCATACTGGCAGCTTGCTTGTGGGAGCTGTGGTTCGCCCGTGGCGAGTCCCGTTGTGTCCACCCGGCTGACAAGCACTTCCGCCCCGCCAATGATGCATGTCAGCTTCGGGGAGCCAGCTCCGCGTATGAGCGGTGTGTGCCTGCCTATTGCACCTGTGGGGGGATAGAGGGGCCCCGTAGGAGCTTGTGCATACCGGCAGCTAGCTTGTGGGAGCTGTGGTTCGCCCGTGGCGAGTCCCGTTGTGTCCACCCGGCTGACAAGCACTTCCGCCCCGCCAATGATGCATGTCAGCTTCGGGGAGCCAGCTCCGCGTATGAGCGGTGTGTGCCTGCCTATTGCACCTGTGGGGGGATAGAGGGGCCCCGTAGGAGCTTGTGCATACTGGCAGCTTGCTTGTGGGAGCTGTGGTTCGCCCGTGGCGAGTCCCGTTGTGTCCACCCGGCTGACAAGCACTTCCGCCCCGCCAATGATGCATGTCAGCTTCGGGGAGCCAGCTCCGCGTATGAGCGGTGTGTGCCTGCCTATTGCACCTGTGGGGGGATAGAGGGGCCCCGTAGGAGCTTGTGCATACCGGCAGCTAGCTTGTGGGAGCTGTGGTTCGCCCGTGGCGAGTCCCGTTGTGTCCACCCGGCTGACAAGCACTTCCGCCCCGCCAATGATGCATGTCAGCTTCGGGGAGCCAGCTCCGCGTATGAGCGGTGTGTGCCTGCCTATTGCACCTGTGGGGGGATAGAGGGGCCCCGTAGGAGCTTGTGCATACTGGCAGCTTGCTTGTGGGAGCTGTGGTTCGCCCGTGGCGAGTCCCGTTGTGTCCACCCGGCTGACAAGCACTTCCGCCCCGCCAATGATGCATGTCAGCTTCGGGGAGCCAGCTCCGCGTATGAGCGGTGTGTGCCTGCCTATTGCACCTGTGGGGGGATAGAGGGGCCCCGTAGGAGCTTGTGCATACCGGCAGCTTGCTTGTGGGAGCTGTGGTTCGCCCGTGGCGAGTCCCGTTGTGTCCACCCGGCTGACAAGCACTTCCGCCCCGCCAATGATGCATGTCAGCTTCGGGGAGCCAGCTCCGCGTATGAGCGGTGTGTGCCTGCCTATTGCACCTGTGGGGGGATAGAGGGGCCCCGTAGGAGCTTGTGCATACCGGCAGCTAGCTTGTGGGAGCTGTGGTTCGCCCGTGGCGAGTCCCGTCGTGTCCACCCGGCTGACAAGCACTTCCGCCCCGCCAATGATGCATGTCAGCTTCGGGGAGCCAGCTCCGCGTATGAGCGGTGTGTGCCTGCCTATTGCACCTGTGGGGGGATAGAGGGGCCCCGTAGGAGCTTGTGCATACCGGCAGCTTGCTTGTGGGAGCTGTGGTTCGCCCGTGGCGAGTCCCGTTGTGTCCACCCGGCTGACAAGCACTTCCGCCCCGCCAATGATGCATGTCAGCTTCGGGGAGCCAGCTCCGCGTATGAGCGGTGTGTGCCTGCCTATTGCACCTGTGGGGGGATAGAGGGGCCCCGTAGGAGCTTGTGCATACCGGCAGCTTGCTTGTGGGAGCTGTGGTTCGCCCGTGGCGAGTCCCGTTGTGTCCACCCGGCTGACAAGCACTTCCGCCCCGCCAATGATGCATGTCAGCTTCGGGGAGCCAGCTCCGCGTATGAGCGGTGTGTGCCTGCCTATTGCACCTGTGGGGGGATAGAGGGGCCCCGTAGGAGCTTGTGCATACCGGCAGCTTGCTTGTGGGAGCTGTGGTTCGCCCGTGGCGAGTCCCGTTGTGTCCACCCGGCTGACAAGCACTTCCGCCCCGCCAATGATGCATGTCAGCTTCGGGGAGCCAGCTCCGCGTATGAGCGGTGTGTGCCTGCCTATTGCACCTGTGGGGGGATAGAGGGGCCCCGTAGGAGCTTGTGCATACCGGCAGCTTGCTTGTGGGAGCTGTGGTTCGCCCGTGGCGAGTCCCGTTGTGTCCACCCGGCTGACAAGCACTTCCGCCCCGCCAATGATGCATGTCAGCTTCGGGGAGCCAGCTCCGCGTATGAGCGGTGTGTGCCTGCCTATTGCACCTGTGGGGGGATAGAGGGGCCCCGTAGGAGCTTGTGCATACCGGCAGCTTGCTTGTGGGAGCTGTGGTTCGCCCGTGGCGAGTCCCGTTGTGTCCACCCGGCTGACAAGCACTTCCGCCCCGCCAATGATGCATGTCAGCTTCGGGGAGCCAGCTCCGCGTATGAGCGGTGTGTGCCTGCCTATTGCACCTGTGGGGGGATAGAGGGGCCCCGTAGGAGCTTGTGCATACCGGCAGCTTGCTTGTGGGAGCTGTGGTTCGCCCGTGGCGAGTCCCGTTGTGTCCACCCGGCTGACAAGCACTTCCGCCCCGCCAATGATGCATGTCAGCTTCGGGGAGCCAGCTCCGCGTATGAGCGGTGTGTGCCTGCCTATTGCACCTGTGGGGGGATAGAGGGGCCCCGTAGGAGCTTGTGCATACCGGCAGCTAGCTTGTGGGAGCTGTGGTTCGCCCGTGGCGAGTCCCGTCGTGTCCACCCGGCTGACAAGCACTTCCGGTCCGCGAATGATGCATGTCAGCGGCCGGGAGCCAGCTCCGCGTATGAGCGGCGTGTGCCGGCCTTTTGCACCCGTGGGGGGATAGAGGGGCCCCGTGGGAGCTTGTACATGCCGGCAGCTTCCTTGTGGGAGCTCCACAGCGCCCGCGGCGAGTCCCGTAGTTCACCCGCCCGACATGCACTTCCGGTCCGCGACGGACTTCCAGGGCTCAAGCGGTAGGTGCGGCCACCTCATGCCGACCTCCTGGAACTCCCCCTCGGCCTGGCTCGCGTGTCTGTCTTCATTCACGTTTTGGAGAAAAAACCCTATGAGGTTTTTATTTTGGCCTTCAGCCAAGCAGCCGTTCCAGGAGGCCGGGCATTTTGGCACCTCCCACCGGTGTAATTGGCGAGGTGACACTTTTAGGGGTGTGAATATCTCCTACGCCTGAAATACTGTGAGAGGGAGAACTTGCTCCGCCCCCCAAGTCCAACACTTCCAGGACGAGAGGAGGGCGGGAGGCGTTCCCTGCTTAGGCCGAATGCGGCTTCCAGGGAGATAGCGGCACCAAGCCGCCCTCTCACGCCGCTGCCCTGGATGTCCCCGTCGGCCTCGCTCGCGGGTTGTTCCCGCTGTTTTTTTTTTACCTTCTTAATAAAATTTTTTTTTTTTTTTTATGCCATTTTCTGAAGTCCCAAGCCCACCTGGAGTTGCACGAGCCTGGCCACCTCGGTGACTCCTACCGAAAGCGGCCGGGAGCCATCTCCGAGTATGAGCGGCGTGTGCCTGCCTATTGCACCCGTGGGGGGATAGAGGGGCCCCGTGGGAGCTGCTGCATGCCGGCAGCTTCCTTGTGGGAGCTCCACAGCGCCCGCGGTCCTCTGCGGACTTCCAGGGCAAGAGCGGTAGGAGCCTCCACCTCATGCCGACCTCCTGGAAGTCCCCGTCGGCCTAGCTCGCGGGTCGGTCCCGCTGTTTTTTTTTTTACCTTCTTAATAAAAAAATCTTTTTTTTTTAATGGTATTTTCGGAAGCCCCAAGCCCACCTGCATTTGCACGAGCAAGGCCACCTCGGTGACTCCTACCGAAAGCGGCCGGGAGCCACCTCGGTGTACGAGCGGCGTGTGCCTGCCTATTGCACCCGTGGGGGGATAGAGGAGCCATGGGGAAGCCGTGCCAGCCCGGGGGCAGCAGTGTACGAGCTCCGTAGCGCCCTGCGGTCCTCGGCGGACTTCCAGGGCAAGAGCGGTAGGCGCGGCCACCTCATGCCGACCTCCTGGAAGTCCCCGTCGGCCTGGCTCGCGTCTCGGTCCCGCTGTGTGTTTTACCTTCATAATAAAAAAAACTTTTTTTTTTTATGGTATTTTCTGAAGTCCCAAGCCGACCTGCAGTTGCAGGAGCTCGGCCACCTCGGCAACTCCTACCGAAAGCCGTGAAATAGGAAGTACAAACGGGAGCTGCTCCCGTTCCAAGCCGGGAAGGACTTCCATGGTGTGACCGGTAGGTAGTGACACCTCCTGCCGGCCTCCTGGAAGTCCCGGTCGGCCTCGCTCGCAGGTCTGTCTTCATTGACGTTTTGGAGAAAAAACCCTATGAGGTTTTTATTTTGGGCCTCAGCCGGGCAGCAGTTCCAGGAGCCCGGGTACTTTGGCACCTTACCCCGGTGTATTTGAGGTGGTGACACTTTTAGGGGTGCAAATATCTCCTTCACCTGAAATCCTGTGAGAGGGCATTTCTGCTCCGCGTTCCAAGTCCCTACGGTTCTTCCTAGCGGGAAGTCCTAACCGTTTGTGGCCGAGAAGGACTTCCATGGTGTGACCGGTATGTAGTGGCACGTCATGCCGGCCTCCTGGAAGTCCCCGTCGGCCTCGTTGGCTGGTCGGTCCGGTGCACCTGGACTTCCACGAAAGAACTTTGGTGCATTCTTTCTGGAGTCCCAGGCCGACCAGCAGTTGTAGGAGCTCGGCCACGTTGGCGAGTCCAACCGAGAGTACCGTGAAGGAGGACGTGCTGCACGTTCTAGCGGGAGCTGCACCTGGTCCAACCCGAGAAGGACTTCCATGGTGTGACCGGTATGTAGTGGCACGTCATGCCGGCCTCCTGGAAGTCCCCGTCGGCCTGGCTGGCAGGTCTGTCTTCATTGACGTTTTGGAGGAAAAACCCTATGAGGTTTTTATTTTGGGCTTCAGCCGGGCAGCAGTTCCAGGAGCCCGGGTAAGTTGGCACCTTACCCCGGTGTATTTGAGGTGGTGACACTTTTAGGGGTGCGAATATCTCCTTCACCTGAAATCCTGTGAGAGGGCATTTCTGCTCCGCGTTCCAAGTCCCTACGGTTCTTCCTAGCGGGAAGTCCTAACCGTTTGTGGCCGAGAAGGACTTCCATGGTGTGACCGGTATGTAGTGGCACGTCATGCCGGCCACCTGGAAGTCCCCGTCGGCCTCGTTGGCTGGTCGGTCCGGTGCACCTGGACTTCCACGAAAGAACTTTGGTGCATTCTTTCTGGAGTCCCAGGCCGACCAGCAGTTGTAGGAGCTCGGCCACGTTGGCGAGTCCAACCGAGAGTACCGTGAAGGAGGACGTGCTGCACGTTCTAGCGGGAGCTGCACCTGGTCCAACCCGAGAAGGACTTCCATGGTGTGACCGGTATGTAGTGGCACGTCATGCCGGCCTCCTGGAAGTCCCCGTCGGCCTGGCTGGCAGGTCTGTCTTCATTGACGTTTTGGAGGAAAAACCCTATGAGGTTTTTATTTTGGGCTTCAGCCGGGCAGCAGTTCCAGGAGCCCGGGTAAGTTGGCACCTTACCCCGGTGTATTTGAGGTGGTGACACTTTTAGGGGTGCGAATATCTCCTTCACCTGAAATCCTGTGAGAGGGCATTTCTGCTCCGCGTTCCAAGTCCCTACGGTTCTTCCTAGCGGGAAGTCCTAACCGTTTGTGGCCGAGAAGGACTTCCATGGTGTGACCGGTATGTAGTGGCACGTCATGCCGGCCACCTGGAAGTCCCCGTCGGCCTCGTTGGCTGGTCGGTCCGGTGCACCTGGACTTCCACGAAAGAACTTTGGTGCATTCTTTCTGGAGTCCCAGGCCGACCAGCAGTTGTAGGAGCTCGGCCACGTTGGCGAGTCCAACCGAGAGTACCGTGAAGGAGGACGTGCTGCACGTTCTAGCGGGAGCTGCACCTGGTCCAACCCGAGAAGGACTTCCATGGTGTGACCGGTATGTAGTGGCACGTCATGCCGGCCTCCTGGAAGTCCCCGTCGGCCTGGCTGGCAGGTCTGTCTTCATTGACGTTTTGGAGGAAAAACCCTATGAGGTTTTTATTTTGGGCTTCAGCCGGGCAGCAGTTCCAGGAGCCCAGGTAAGTTGGCACCTTACCCCGGTGTATTTGAGGTGGTGACACTTTTAGGGGTGCGAATATCTCCTTCACCTGAAATCCTGTGAGAGGGCATTTCTGCTCCGCGTTCCAAGTCCCTACGGTTCTTCCTAGCGGGAAGTCCTAACCGTTTGTGGCCGAGAAGGACTTCCATGGTGTGACCGGTATGTAGTGGCACGTCATGCCGGCCTCCTGGAAGTCCCCGTCGGCCTCGTTGGCTGGTCGGTCCGGTGCACCTGGACTTCCACGAAAGAACTTTGGTGCATTCTTTCTGGAGTCCCAGGCCGACCAGCAGTTGTAGGAGCTCGGCCACGTTGGCGAGTCCAACCGAGAGTACCGTGAAGGAGGACGTGCTGCACGTTCTAGCGGGAGCTGCACCTGGTCCAACCCGAGAAGGACTTCCATGGTGTGACCGGTATGTAGTGGCACGTCATGCCGGCCTCCTGGAAGTCCCCGTCGGCCTGGCTGGCAGGTCTGTCTTCATTGACGTTTTGGAGGAAAAACCCTATGAGGTTTTTATTTTGGGCTTCAGCCGGGCAGCAGTTCCAGGAGCCCGGGTAAGTTGGCACCTTACCCCGGTGTATTTGAGGTGGTGACACTTTTAGGGGTGCGAATATCTCCTTCACCTGAAATCCTGTGAGAGGGCATTTCTGCTCCGCGTTCCAAGTCCCTACGGTTCTTCCTAGCGGGAAGTCCTAACCGTTTGTGGCCGAGAAGGACTTCCATGGTGTGACCGGTATGTAGTGGCACGTCATGCCGGCCACCTGGAAGTCCCCGTCGGCCTCGTTGGCTGGTCGGTCCGGTGCACCTGGACTTCCACGAAAGAACTTTGGTGCATTCTTTCTGGAGTCCCAGGCCGACCAGCAGTTGTAGGAGCTCGGCCACGTTGGCGAGTCCAACCGAGAGTACCGTGAAGGAGGACGTGCTGCACGTTCTAGCGGGAGCTGCACCTGGTCCAACCCGAGAAGGACTTCCATGGTGTGACCGGTATGTAGTGGCACGTCATGCCGGCCTCCTGGAAGTCCCCGTCGGCCTGGCTGGCAGGTCTGTCTTCATTGACGTTTTGGAGGAAAAACCCTATGAGGTTTTTATTTTGGGCTTCAGCCGGGCAGCAGTTCCAGGAGCCCGGGTAAGTTGGCACCTTACCCCGGTGTATTTGAGGTGGTGACACTTTTAGGGGTGCGAATATCTCCTTCACCTGAAATCCTGTGAGAGGGCATTTCTGCTCCGCGTTCCAAGTCCCTACGGTTCTTCCTAGCGGGAAGTCCTAACCGTTTGTGGCCGAGAAGGACTTCCATGGTGTGACCGGTATGTAGTGGCACGTCATGCCGGCCTCCTGGAAGTCCCCGTCGGCCTCGTTGGCTGGTCGGTCCGGTGCACCTGGACTTCCACGAAAGAACTTTGGTGCATTCTTTCTGGAGTCCCAGGCCGACCAGCAGTTGTAGGAGCTCGGCCACGTTGGCGAGTCCAACCGAGAGTACCGTGAAGGAGGACGTGCTGCACGTTCTAGCGGGAGCTGCACCTGGTCCAACCCGAGAAGGACTTCCATGGTGTGACCGGTATGTAGTGGCACGTCATGCCGGCCTCCTGGAAGTCCCCGTCGGCCTGGCTGGCAGGTCTGTCTTCATTGACGTTTTGGAGGAAAAACCCTATGAGGTTTTTATTTTGGGCTTCAGCCGGGCAGCAGTTCCAGGAGCCCGGGTAAGTTGGCACCTTACCCCGGTGTATTTGAGGTGGTGACACTTTTAGGGGTGCGAATATCTCCTTCACCTGAAATCCTGTGAGAGGGCATTTCTGCTCCGCGTTCCAAGTCCCTACGGTTCTTCCTAGCGGGAAGTCCTAACCGTTTGTGGCCGAGAAGGACTTCCATGGTGTGACCGGTATGTAGTGGCACGTCATGCCGGCCACCTGGAAGTCCCCGTCGGCCTCGTTGGCTGGTCGGTCCGGTGCACCTGGACTTCCACGAAAGAACTTTGGTGCATTCTTTCTGGAGTCCCAGGCCGACCAGCAGTTGTAGGAGCTCGGCCACGTTGGCGAGTCCAACCGAGAGTACCGTGAAGGAGGACGTGCTGCACGTTCTAGCGGGAGCTGCACCTGGTCCAACCCGAGAAGGACTTCCATGGTGTGACCGGTATGTAGTGGCACGTCATGCCGGCCTCCTGGAAGTCCCCGTCGGCCTGGCTGGCAGGTCTGTCTTCATTGACGTTTTGGAGGAAAAACCCTATGAGGTTTTTATTTTGGGCTTCAGCCGGGCAGCAGTTCCAGGAGCCCGGGTAAGTTGGCACCTTACCCCGGTGTATTTGAGGTGGTGACACTTTTAGGGGTGCGAATATCTCCTTCACCTGAAATCCTGTGAGAGGGCATTTCTGCTCCGCGTTCCAAGTCCCTACGGTTCTTCCTAGCGGGAAGTCCTAACCGTTTGTGGCCGAGAAGGACTTCCATGGTGTGACCGGTATGTAGTGGCACGTCATGCCGGCCTCCTGGAAGTCCCCGTCGGCCTCGTTGGCTGGTCGGTCCGGTGCACCTGGACTTCCACGAAAGAACTTTGGTGCATTCTTTCTGGAGTCCCAGGCCGACCAGCAGTTGTAGGAGCTCGGCCACGTTGGCGAGTCCAACCGAGAGTACCGTGAAGGAGGACGTGCTGCACGTTCTAGCGGGAGCTGCACCTGGTCCAACCCGAGAAGGACTTCCATGGTGTGACCGGTATGTAGTGGCACGTCATGCCGGCCTCCTGGAAGTCCCCGTCGGCCTGGCTGGCAGGTCTGTCTTCATTGACGTTTTGGAGGAAAAACCCTATGAGGTTTTTATTTTGGGCTTCAGCCGGGCAGCAGTTCCAGGAGCCCGGGTAAGTTGGCACCTTACCCCGGTGTATTTGAGGTGGTGACACTTTTAGGGGTGCGAATATCTCCTTCACCTGAAATCCTGTGAGAGGGCATTTCTGCTCCGCGTTCCAAGTCCCTACGGTTCTTCCTAGCGGGAAGTCCTAACCGTTTGTGGCCGAGAAGGACTTCCATGGTGTGACCGGTATGTAGTGGCACGTCATGCCGGCCACCTGGAAGTCCCCGTCGGCCTCGTTGGCTGGTCGGTCCGGTGCACCTGGACTTCCACGAAAGAACTTTGGTGCATTCTTTCTGGAGTCCCAGGCCGACCAGCAGTTGTAGGAGCTCGGCCACGTTGGCGAGTCCAACCGAGAGTACCGTGAAGGAGGACGTGCTGCACGTTCTAGCGGGAGCTGCACCTGGTCCAACCCGAGAAGGACTTCCATGGTGTGACCGGTATGTAGTGGCACGTCATGCCGGCCTCCTGGAAGTCCCCGTCGGCCTGGCTGGCAGGTCTGTCTTCATTGACGTTTTGGAGGAAAAACCCTATGAGGTTTTTATTTTGGGCTTCAGCCGGGCAGCAGTTCCAGGAGCCCGGGTAAGTTGGCACCTTACCCCGGTGTATTTGAGGTGGTGACACTTTTAGGGGTGCGAATATCTCCTTCACCTGAAATCCTGTGAGAGGGCATTTCTGCTCCGCGTTCCAAGTCCCTACGGTTCTTCCTAGCGGGAAGTCCTAACCGTTTGTGGCCGAGAAGGACTTCCATGGTGTGACCGGTATGTAGTGGCACGTCATGCCGGCCTCCTGGAAGTCCCCGTCGGCCTCGTTGGCTGGTCGGTCCGGTGCACCTGGACTTCCACGAAAGAACTTTGGTGCATTCTTTCTGGAGTCCCAGGCCGACCAGCAGTTGTAGGAGCTCGGCCACGTTGGCGAGTCCAACCGAGAGTACCGTGAAGGAGGACGTGCTGCACGTTCTAGCGGGAGCTGCACCTGGTCCAACCCGAGAAGGACTTCCATGGTGTGACCGGTATGTAGTGGCACGTCATGCCGGCCTCCTGGAAGTCCCCGTCGGCCTGGCTGGCAGGTCTGTCTTCATTGACGTTTTGGAGGAAAAACCCTATGAGGTTTTTATTTTGGGCTTCAGCCGGGCAGCAGTTCCAGGAGCCCGGGTAAGTTGGCACCTTACCCCGGTGTATTTGAGGTGGTGACACTTTTAGGGGTGCGAATATCTCCTTCACCTGAAATCCTGTGAGAGGGCATTTCTGCTCCGCGTTCCAAGTCCCTACGGTTCTTCCTAGCGGGAAGTCCTAACCGTTTGTGGCCGAGAAGGACTTCCATGGTGTGACCGGTATGTAGTGGCACGTCATGCCGGCCACCTGGAAGTCCCCGTCGGCCTCGTTGGCTGGTCGGTCCGGTGCACCTGGACTTCCACGAAAGAACTTTGGTGCATTCTTTCTGGAGTCCCAGGCCGACCAGCAGTTGTAGGAGCTCGGCCACGTTGGCGAGTCCAACCGAGAGTACCGTGAAGGAGGACGTGCTGCACGTTCTAGCGGGAGCTGCACCTGGTCCAACCCGAGAAGGACTTCCATGGTGTGACCGGTATGTAGTGGCACGTCATGCCGGCCTCCTGGAAGTCCCCGTCGGCCTGGCTGGCAGGTCTGTCTTCATTGACGTTTTGGAGGAAAAACCCTATGAGGTTTTTATTTTGGGCTTCAGCCGGGCAGCAGTTCCAGGAGCCCGGGTAAGTTGGCACCTTACCCCGGTGTATTTGAGGTGGTGACACTTTTAGGGGTGCGAATATCTCCTTCACCTGAAATCCTGTGAGAGGGCATTTCTGCTCCGCGTTCCAAGTCCCTACGGTTCTTCCTAGCGGGAAGTCCTAACCGTTTGTGGCCGAGAAGGACTTCCATGGTGTGACCGGTATGTAGTGGCACGTCATGCTGGCCACCTGGAAGTCCCCGTCGGCCTCGGCCACCTGTCGTTAAGCTGTGAGAGGAGCACGTGCTCCCGCGCCGTTTGAGTCTTTGGAATTTGTCCAAGACTCCTCAGATCGATCTGGCTCCCCGCGACCCGGCGGCGGAGGGACCACTCGCTCGGCAGTGCTTTGGAGCACTGTCGGTTACGGCGAGCGCGTCTTCCTCCCACACCGTCCGGGTCTGTTTCGCCCCCGGCCACCTACGGCCGGTGTCCCAAAAAGCCCGGCGGTCCTGCTAAGGCGGGCGCCGGTACCTCTCGCTCCCGCGAGGTGCGTTTGCTCAGTGCTGCTTCTATCACTCTAAAAGGCGTCCGAGAGTGTGCTGGTGTCGCCGGAGCCCGAGGCGCGAGAGAAAGCTTTAAACGACGGGGAGGCAGTGACCGCCCCCGTATGTCCGCTGCTCGCAAGGGCCTCTCTAGCCGAGGTGCTCCCAGGCGCACCCGCGCATGGGGCACGGTTGTTTTTCGCAAGTAGTCCAAAGCCGTCTTCCGCCTCGCCCGAGGCTGGAAGTGTCGGCGTGGCTCCCGCATGCAAGCCACACGCGGCTCCACGGTGGCTTCCCTCCCCCCCTCTCCGGAGGGGGGCGGCCCCATCCCATGTGGAGCCGCTAAGCCGCCGGGAAAGCGGCCTCGGTTCCCCGTGGGCGACAAAGGCGTCCTCCTCGGCACTTTGCGAGCTGGGCCGCCAGAGAGAGCAGTTAACCCGGATTGTCGAGGTTGTTGTTGCCTTTGTCCCATATTACCTAAGCCTGGTCCTTGTTACCTTACTGGTAAGGGTTAGGGACGCTGAGCGCGCTCCATCTTCTCGGCTCTATGTTGGGCTCTCTCTAAACAGGTCCTCGACTTACGATTCTGCCCCGACCGACCGACCGGTCTTCGTAGGCGTCCTCCATCTCGGCAGGTTGCGAGCTGGGCCGCCGGTGAGAGCAGTTAACCCGGATTGTCGAGGTTGCCGTTGCCTTTGTCCCATATTACCTAAGCCTGGTCCTTGATACCTTACTGGTAAGGGTTAGGGACGATGAGCGCGCTCCATCTTCTCGGCTCTATGTTGGGCTCTCTCTAAACAGGTCCTCGACTTACGATTCTGCCCCGACCGACCGACCGGTCTTCGTAGGCGTCCTCCATCTCGGCAGGTTGCGAGCTGGGCCGCCGGTGAGAGCAGTTAACCCGGATTGTCGAGGTTGCCGTTGCCTTTGTCCCATATTACCTAAGCCTGGTCCTTGATACCTTACTGGTAAGGGTTAGGGACGATGAGCGCGCTCCATCTTCTCGGCTCTATGTTGGGCTCTCTCTAAACAGGTCCTCGACTTACGATTCTGCCCCGACCGACCGACCGGTCTTCGTAGGCGTCCTCCATCTCGGCAGGTTGCGAGCTGGGCCGCGGTGAGAGTATGTAGCCCGGACTGTCCTGAAGCGTCACAGTGGCATATTGAACACCCCGGTTGACTTACATTTATGTGGTCGCGAAACCTGGTTGCGGTCTCAGTGCCAATCTGCGTCCAACAACGGGGCTCTTGGTTGCTCTCTTTCCATGTGTCCTCGAATGTCTTCCGATGCCTTGGAAGGGTCGGTCGGTTGTTTGAAGACATCCTCCTCCTCGGCAGGTTGAGAGCTGGCCCGCGGTGAGAGTATGTAGCCCGGACTGTCCTGAAGCGTCACAGTGGCATATTGAACACCCCGGTTGACTTACATTTATGTGGTCGCGAAACCTGGTTGCGGTCTCAGTGCCAATCTGCGTCCAACAACGGGGCTCTTGGTTGCTCTCTTTCCATGTGTCCTCGAATGTCTTCCGATGCCTTGGAAGGGTCGGTCGGTTGTTTGAAGGCATCCTCCTCCTCGGCAGGTTGAGAGCTGGCCCGCGGTGAGAGTATGTAGCCCGGACTGTCCTGAAGCGTCACAGTGGCATATTGAACACCCCGGTTGACTTACATTTATGTGGTCGCGAAACCTGGTTGCGGTCTCAGTGCCAATCTGCGTCCAACAACGGGGCTCTTGGTTGCTCTCTTTCCATGTGTCCTCGACTGTCTTCCGATGCCTTGGAAGGGGGGTCGGTTGTTTGAAGGTGTCCTCCTGCTCGGCAGGTTTCGAGCTGGGCCGTCGGTGAGAGCAGGTAGCCGGGATTGTCCTGGGGCGCGTCGTAGCAGTTATGCCAACCCATGTCCTGCAGACCTGGGCCGCTTCCGAGCGGTGACCAGGTTGTACCGGTACCAAGTTGGCAGCCAGCTGCGACCTCCCGCGGGGCTCTTGGTTGACCTATTCTCTGCAAAGGTCCTGGACTTTCTCTGCTGCCTTGGAAAGTCGTCTTGTCCCCCTGGCACTGCGAGGCCGCCCACCTCCCGAGCGCAATAAATGAAGGTAGTCTCAGCACTTCGATGGAAGGGGGGACTACCTGGTTGATCCTGCCAGTAGCATATGCTTGTCTCCAAGATTAAGCCATGCACGTGTAAGTACACACGGCCGGTACAGTGAAACTGCGAATGGCTCATTAAATCAGTTATGGTTCCTTTGATCGCTCCAACCGTTACTTGGATAACTGTGGTAATTCTAGAGCTAATACATGCCTACGAGCGCTGACCACCCGGAACGCGTGCATTTATAGGACCAAAACCAATCCGAGGGCTTGGGCGGTGGGGTCGGGCTCCGGCCCTCCCTACGCTCTCCCCGGCCGCTCTGGTGACTCTAGATAACCTCGGGCCGATCGCACGTCCCCGTGACGGCGACGATACATTCGGACGTCTGCCCTATCAACTTTCGATGGTACTTTTTGCGCTTACCATGGTGACCACGGGTAACGGGGAATCAGGGTTCGATTCCGGAGAGGGAGCCTGAGAAACGGCTACCACATCCAAGGAAGGCAGCAGGCGCGCAAATTACCCACTCCCGACCCGGGGAGGTAGTGACGAAAAATAACAATACAGGACTCTTTCGAGGCTCTGTAATTGGAATGAGTACACTTTAAATCCTTTAACGAGGATCCATTGGAGGGCAAGACTGGTGCCAGCAGCCACGGGAAGAGGAGGAGTTTGTGTGTGCTGGTGTCAGAACAGGCTTGCTCCCTGAGGGGAGAGGTGTGAGAAAAGTGTTTGTGCTGCTTTTTCACATTAAGCCGAAAAACCCTTGCTGGATCCGGCTGGAGTTCCAGGCAGGGTCCCCACTCCTTTCCCAGGAGGAGTGGGGTCCTGGGGAGAGACCCCAGAGCCAGGTGCGAGACGGGAGGAGGACGCACTGGCCGCCGAGGTCGGGCGGGAGAACGACCGCAGGATGGAGGAGACAGCCGGCGTGCTGCGACGGTCAGGGAGGATGTGCTTGAGGAGCGGCGGCTCCAATGAAGATTTGAGCCAGCACAGCCGCGGGGACGTGGAGGCTCCAATCGCCTCAGACACAGTGAGTCGGACTAGAGGAAGGACGGAGAGGTCCGCAGCAGCAGCCGACACAATGGCGGGAGCAAAGCTCGCGGCGGTGGATGCCGCCGGTGAAAGGAGTGACAGGAAAGAGAGCGGACGAGAGGTGCCGGGTATGTCGGAGACTGTCTGGTGCTCCGTGGTGTCGCACGGGGCACTAGGCGAAATCCTGGATATGGAGGACCTCGAGTGCCGGCTCGAGGACTGGCCGGTATTAGCCCCGAGGGAGCCGCAACAGCAGTTCCGGCAAAGGGTAACGGCAGTCACGAGCCTGTACATGGCTTCAGAGGAGGAGAGACTGGCCCTGAAGCAGTCTCTCGCTGATCAGCGGTATCGCGCGGATCACTGTTCAAAGAACAAAAGACCGGCAATTTCAAAAAAGATAAAGGAGCTGAAGGAGCGTATAAGCTTCCTGGAGACCAGGCTGGACTTGATTTTGCATTCCTCAGGGAGTTTTCGCCAGAGACTGTTAAGATGGAAAAAGTCTCTGGGGAAAAGAGCATTGGAACAGGGCCAGGAATCGGCCCAGGAATCAGCCCAAGACGCAGGCCAGGAGGCAAGCGAGGAGTTAATCCCTGAGTCGGCCTCAATCAAGCAGGGAGGAAGCGAGGCACAGGTGTCTGAGTGCAGCCAGGTATCAGAGGGCAGCCTCCCTTGTGCACAGCGGGAGCGTGCTGTGAAGCCTGAATTAAAAGTGCGTGATGGAGCGAGGCACCGACCATCGGGTGTCCTCGTGTCGCTGAGCAGTTCCGAGGACTCAGGGGAGTCATGGTCAGAGTCGGAGGAGACCGGACGCAGTGGTGGTCCCGGGGGACTCCTGACGGCCAGGACTAGGCAGGTACAGTCTCCACCGGTGAACTTCGGGGATTTTACATTCGGAGGGGATCCGGTGTCGGACGACCTGTCTAGCAAGGCCGAAAGGAGAAGGAGGCGGAAGGCAGAGAAGGCAGGTAAGACTCCAATCATGGAGGAGCGTCTTGTGTTTGTACCCCTTTGTAAGCCCGATGTACTCTCTGTCCCCCGGGATGCCATTGCAAACCCCTCTGGTCAGCCCACTCCTGATCCTGCAGTGGATCGGGGGTCTGACGGAGGGGAGATTATGTGTAGCCCTCCCGCTGGGCAGGTTCCGAAGATCAGTGGCACTGCTGCCGCCAGATCTAGTGGCGGTAGCAGTGCGGTGGCGAGACTGGCTGAGAGGCCGGACAGTTTGGTGGCAAATAAGAATGTAGTGCTCGGTCCCAAGCAGTTGGGCACGGGCGCTATGTGTATCCCCTTGGGGGAGAACAAGTTGGTGCCCAGAGTGGTGCTTTCCCCTGCAAAGTTGCGCCCGGTGGAGGAGGAAGCAACCAGGGAAACAAATTTTGACATTTTGGCTGGCTCAGCAAGGGTGAAAGAGTCCTGCAGGCAGGAAAACGCGCCTGCAGGAAAAAACGCATGCAAAAACGCATGTGGTGTGAATGGGGGTGAAAAAAGTGAAAATTCAATTGTGATGGAAGATGGTGGGGGGAATGTTTCTGGGGAAGAAATAAAGGTGGGAGAGGGGTTGGGAGATGTAAATGGTGTAAATGGTGTGGATGGGGGTGTAAATGGTGTGGATGGGGGTGTAAATTGGGGTATGATTTTGAATGGGGGTGAGGAGCATATGGAATTACAGGAGGTGGATGCAGCTCCCGGAGATGGCCCGGAAGGGGGATTGATGGAGGTTAGCCCAAGGGGGGGCTCACTGGAAAGTGGGGCGCCTGTTGTCAAAGTGTCTACTGGGGCTCCGGGAGCTGTACAGGTGGGAAGGTCCTATGCTGCAGCCGCAGCGGGCCCGAGTGCCCCTTTGTCCGCGGGTGCCGTGCATGGTAACTTGCAACGGCGCCTTGCGGAGGCCCTTAGGAAAGGCGAGAGCTCTGTCCAAATAGGGGGTGAGCAGGTTGACCTGTCTTTCTGGTACGAGAAGTACGGACAGGCTGCCTTCCGAGAAAACCAAGGGAAGGGACCACCAGTGTTGTCTCTTCCGACAGGGGGACCCGGGGGTGTCCGCAGGAATGTGGCCCGTCTCCGGTGGGTCGGTAAGGAAGCTAGCCCCCCAAGATCTGGGGTTGTGGAGCTGCTCCTGGAGATGGGATTTAGGGCTAATGATATCTATGCCCTGATCCATCCCTACGGCACCTCGGTGTTCGATGTCAGCTTCATGACGGCAGAGGGGTTGGAATCCTTCTGGTCCCGTCATGAGCTGGCACGGGCATTGCCCCAGTGGCAGGGTTTCGCCGTTCAGGCCGTTTCAAGGCAGAGTGAGGTCATCAAGAGAGTGACCATTTTGACTAGTAATGAGTCACTCTCTTGCATGGATATAATGACCTGGGTGGAGAGGTATGGCGAGGTCAAAGGAATGCCCCAAAAAAATCGGGACGAACACGGGATTTGGTCTGGTGCCTGGACCTTTTCCGTGAAGTTAAAGGTCCAGGGGAACTCGGTGTCCCACATGCCCTCCTCTGCTTTCTTGGGGAGGGACAGGATCCTGGTCTTTTACCAGGGGCAGCCGAAGGTCTGTCATAAGTGCGGCAGCCCCACACACTTTAGCGCACAGTGTAAGGAGAGGAGGTGTGCGCTGTGTGGGGCTTTGGGCCATCTTGCCGCCACTTGTAAGGACATTAGGTGTAACCTGTGTGGTGACCTAGGTCACCCCTTTAGCCGCTGTCCGCGCTCCTTCGCCAACCTGGTCTTCAACCCGGTGGCGCCTAGCCTGGCCAGTGGCAGTGGTCGTGGTGATGGTGTCGCTGGGGAGGGGGCTGGGGAGGATGGAGAGGTGATAGGGTCGAGGAAGGTAAGGACCCTGCCTTCTTCTAAACTGAAGAGGCAGGAGTGCCGCCGACTTGAGAGGGAGCAGGGGGGGCCCCAAAGCCATGGGGTTCAGTCTGCCGTCCCTCAGGAGGCTGGTATGTCTGCGGAGGCCCTTGGGGACGGTGGGGTAGAGGAGGAGATCAGGAGACTGGTGAGGAGGAGAGGAGAAGCCCCCTCTAGTGGGTCCTCGTACTATGGAAGTTTGGACGAGGACGAAGTGAGGGGGCAAGACAAAAGAGAGGACACTGGTAGGAAGACCCTATGCAAAACCAGGGCTCCTAAATTAAAAACATCCAAGACCGGCCAGATCCCAAAGGAGGGCTTGACTGGCTCCCCCCTGATAGGGCTCTCCAACCGGTACCAAGCCCTTCGGGAGGACATCTCCTCCTCTTCGGAAGAAGAGGAGGGCGGAGGTGAGGTATCGGCGCGAAGGTCGGGTCCTTCGGGAGGTGCTGGACCCTCGAGCCAGGTAGTAGGCCAAATGCCTGGGGAGGGGGTTGTCACGGCACTAGTGGACAAAGGGGGGGGTGGGGAAACGGGGGTGGTGACGGGTGATGGGAGTGTAAATATTGTTTGTAATGTTGTGGACTCACTCTCTACTCTTTTGGTTCCAGAGGTGAAAGACTTGGCTAAGGATATGGATCTCTCGGGTGTAAGTCTCAAGAGAGGCAACGAAGATTCCCCGGACCCAGATAGCGACGGGCTAACTGGGGGAGGGAAGAAGCTAGCGGTCGAACTCGATCACTCTTGATGGCGGTACCTACTCCGTTGACCCTGGCGAGTATTAATGTCGCCAGCATTAGGTCAGATGCGGCCAGATTCACGGCCTTTGATTTTCTCGGCCGGGTTGAGGCCGATGTTTTATTTTTGCAGGAGACCAGGGTGCCAGACCTGGCATCAGTGCATAAGGCCAGAAGGGAGTGGAGGCACGGGCCATCTTACTGGTCTCTTGCGGCCGAGCCGTATAGCGGAGTGGCTGTCCTTTTCAGGACAACAGAGGTAAAATGCCGACGAGTGATCGAGGTAGAAATGGGGAGGTGTCTGGTCTTGGACGTCTTCATGAGGGGGCAAGAGCTTAGGCTCATAAACATCTACGGTCCGCAAACCAAGTGGGACCGCAAATGCCTCTTTATGAAGATCAAGCCTTTTCTTTTTACCAGCCGTCAGGTGGTCTTTGGAGGAGACTTCAACACAGTTGTGAGGCAGAAGGACCGGAGGGGCTCCAAAGACAGGCTGGGTTATGACAGCGTCGCTTTAAATAGCATAGTTAGTGAGGCTCGTCTGGAGGATGTCCACATCAGGCACACCCCGGACCACAGTGGTTACACATACCATAGGGGTAGTCAGATTAGATCTAGAATAGACAGGTTTTATTTGAAGGGGGAGGCTGTCTTCTCGCCACTTGTGGTTGAGGAGGTAGAATTCTCCGATCACTGTTTAATTGTTTTTTCTTTGAACGTTGCAGAGACCCATCGGATGGGAAGGGGCTTTTGGAGATTGAATTCGGCACTCCTGGAAGAAGCGGAAGTCAGACAGTCCTTCGAGGATTTTCTGCAGAGCCAGGTACCTCTTTTGGGCCTTTGTAACAGTAAGTCAGAGTGGTGGGAGATGCTCAAGAAACGTGCGGCAAAATTCTTCCGCCAGCTTTCCAACTTTAGGAGCCTGGCCGGACACTGTCTGTACCAGGACCTAAGAAGGAAACTCGAGCAGCTTGTCTCGACAGGAGGTAGCCGCAAGGATATCTCCTGTGTGAAGTCCTTGCTTAAGAGGTGTCAGTATGATAGGCACACGTCCTTGGTTTTTGAGAGGGACTTCGGGAGGTATCGCTCGCCCGACCCTTACAAAAACTGTAGGATGTCAGTGGATTGCAAATATGTGGCAGGACTGATTGATAGTACGGGATCCCTGAACAGGTCCAAATCAGGGATCCTGGAGGTGGTCAGATCTTTCTACTCACACCTCTTGAGTAGGAAGGAACTAGATCGAGGCAAAATGTCGGCTTTCCTGGCTGAAACCATTCCGGAGCCAAGGATAAGCCCCTCTCTTGGCGTTTTGACAGAGGAAATCAAGGAAGAGGAAGTAAAGAGGGCGATTGAAGGGTTAGCTCTTAAGAAATCGCCGGGACCGGATGGCTTAACGTCCGAGTTCTATAAGACCTTTGGGGAAGCTTTGATTCCCCTCTTGACTGGGGTTTTTAATGAGTGCCTATCCTCGGGCGCTCTGCCAAAGTCAATGGGTAGGTCAGCCTTGATCCTGCTGTCAAAGGGTAAAGATCCGTCCCGTATTGAGAACTGGCGTCCCATAGCGCTTCTCAATACGGACCGGAAGATTCTGGCAAAAGTACTGTTTAACAGGTTGGTCGAGTTTGCACCACAGCTCCTCTCGGGAGTCCAGCACTGCACTGTCCCAGGTCGAAGCACCTTTAGTGCTGTCCTGGGTGTCAGGGAGGCGGTGGAACAGGGCAGAGCTGGGCACTGGAAGGGGTACATGCTGTCTTTGGATCAGGCAAAAGCGTTTGACAGAGTTGATCATGAGTATCTCTGGTCCACCCTTTTGAGATACGGTCTGCCTGGGGGGTTTGTGAATTGGCTGAAAACATTGTACGCTGGGGCTGAGACTTTCCCACTGGTGAACGGTTGGGTTGGTCGTCCTTTCGTTGTGGACTCTGGTGTCCGTCAGGGTTGTCCTCTTAGCCCGCTGCTATACGTGTTCGCGATCGACCCCTTCCTTGTGAGGATTGATCGCGGGCCGTTGGTGGGTGTGAGGATGGACCTGGCGGTCGTGGAGTCTGCAGTAAGGACGATAGCGTATGCCGACGATGTCACTATCTTCGTCTCCTCGCAAGGGGAGGCGGAATGGGTGATGTCTGAGGTAGACCGCTACTCGGACGCGTCTGGATCCAAGATCAATCTGGATAAGTGCGAAAGTCTCTGGTTGGGAGTGGGAGACCCAGATTTTTGTCTCCCAGACACCCTCCCTGTGCCCCAAGACACTGCAAAAGTTCTGGGCATAAATTTCGGCAGAGGTGATTATCCTACTCAAAATTGGGAGAGCAGACTGCAGATTGCCACCAAAAGGGTGAACCAGTGGAAAGGTTGGACTTTGACCTTCAGAGAAAGGATCAACTTGGGCAAAACATACCTGCTCCCTTTGTTTATTTTTCTGGGCAGCATTTGTATCTTGCCAGAACCCTTCTGGACACGGGTCTACAGCCTGTTTTTCCAATTGTTATGGGGAAACAGGCTGAACCTAGTTAAGAGAGAGGTGACTTACCTAACAAGGAGACAAGGTGGGTTGGGTATGGTCAACCCGGTAGTATTCCTAGTGAACACTTTTCTTAAATGTAATTTGGCAATCCTCTACAAAGAGAGGGCTCCTCTGTGGGTAGCTTCTTGCAAGGTATGGTTTCAGCCTTTCTTCCAGGAATGGGAGAACGGAGGGCGAGTGAAGGATCTTCGATCGCAGCGGGGGCATCTCCCGGCTTACGTTGCCCCGGTTCTGAAGGTTGTCCGTCGATGGTGTCTGGGGAAGGATGAGGTGATCACGCTGCCGAGGAAACTCCTCGACATTAGGGTGGTCACCTCCTATTTCCAGGCATCCTTGGCCCTCAAGGACTGCCCAGGTAGGGATCTGAGGGAGGGACTGATGCTTTTGAATTCAAACAGGATCCCCCAGAAGTATTGGGACTTGACCTGGCGCTGCTTCCATGGTAAGTTA